>NC_135815.1:1577550-1590050 GCF_964213995.1 Mustelus asterias | reverse complement strand
CACTTACTGTCCTCCCGTGGCTATCTGTGGACATTGGCTGACGTTTAATTACAAGTTTCCATATAAAACACCCAGCTCAAGGGGAGCAACTGAACTGATGCTGGCCGTCTCTTAGCCAAATCCTGGAGGAAGCAGCCCCGCTTGATCAGAGCCGCATTCATCACCTTCAACATTCACTCCCTCCACCACCGACAAACAGTGGCAGCCGTGTGTACCATCTACAAGATGCAGCAACTCATCAAGGCTCCTTAGACAGCACCTTCCAAACCCATGATCACTTCCATCTTGAAAGACAAGGGCAGCAGATACATGGGAACACCACCACCTGCGAGTTCCCCTCCAAGCCACTCACCATCCTGACTTGGAAATATATCACCGTTCCTTCACTGTCACTGGATCAAAACCCTGGAATTGGCTCCCTAACAGCACTGTGGGTGTACCTACACCTCAGGGACTGCAGCGGGTTCAAGAAAGAAGCTGTTTCTATTTTTGGGAGACACAGTTACACTCCATTTATCTTGTTCATCTAACATGTCTGTATTCTGCTGTGTTATCAACAGTACAGATTTACAGACACAGAAAAGGATACCAGAATGAGAGATCTTAGTTAGGGTTTGGTTAGAGATTGCTAGGATAAGATAGACAAAGAATAACTGTTCCATTTGGTTGTGAGTAATGGACATATATTTAACCTTCTGGGCAAGAGATATGGGGGGGTTGGGGGATATGAGTAAGAACCTTTATACATAGTGAGTGGTTAGCAAAATGAACCCCCCGAGGGATTTGGTGGATATGGGTCAGTTTGGACCCAAACAACTCTGCAACATTCCTTCAGCAGCGTCTCCCAAACCTGCAACCTGCACCATCTGGAAGGGCAAGAGCAGCAGGTACCTGGAAACACAACCATAGAACCATCGAAGGTTACAGCACAGAAGGAGACCATTTGGCCTATCTTGTCCATGCCAGCCCAATGACACCCCGGTGCCTTTTCTAATCCCACCTTCCTGCACGTGGCCCAAAGTCCTGCAGCTTCCAGCACTCAAAGTGCAGATCCAGGTACTTCTTAAAAGAGGTTCGGGGGTCTCTGCCTCCACCACAACTCGGGCAGTGAATTCCACACGCCCATCACCCTCTGCGTAAAAAAGGTTCTTCCTCACATCCCCTCTGCACCTTCAGTCACTGATATTGAATCTCTGTCTCCTGGTTCTAGAATTCTCCACCAAGGGAAACTATTTTATCCGAGCCACTCGATCTCTTCCCCTCAGGGTGGACACTACACCCAGCACCTGGACACAGTAGGTGCATCGACACCTCGGAACTCCTCCCATTGATGTAATGGGCGGAATTGAGAACTATTTGGGGCTGATCTGGGAGTTCACCAGGCAGCAACATGTTCAAACAGGATGGGCTGAATCCCAATTTCTCTAATCCTGACAGGAACGTTTTCTCATCCCGGAACGTCTGCTGTGCGCCCAGCGCTCTGCCTATCAGGTGACAGACTCCGAGGCCGGTGAAGCATTGGGCAGGGCCATTGGCATTTTAGTTCAGAATGTGCACTCTCTCTGACCAGTTCCACAGGCGATGGAAGAAGATCAACAAATATCTGTGCCCAGAGACCCCTCACCCCCGAAACATCTGCTGCTGGTATCCACTTCCATCAGGACGGATTGGCGCCCACCTGGCCAATCAGATTGGGGCTTTCTAATCACGCCTGCCTCTTCATTATGGCTGCTGAAGGTCGGCATTTTCTGCCAATCAATCCCCCAAAAGGCAGCAGCAACCCCTTTGTGTAAATAAAGAGAAGTACAACATGGTTTGAGTTAATTTGATTTGATTTATTATTGTCACATGTATTGCGAGACAGTGAAAAGTATTGTTTCTTGCGCACTATACAGACAAAGCATACCGTTCATAGAGAAGGAAAGGGGAGAGTGCAGAATGTAGTTTTACAGTCATAGCTAGGGTGTAGAGAAAGATCAACTTCATATGAGGTAAGTCCATTCAAAAGTCTGATGGAAGCTGGGAAGAGGCTGTTCTTGAGTTGGTTGGTACGTGGCCTTAGACTTTTGTACCTTTTTTCCAATGGAAGAAGCGGAAGAGAGAATGTTCAGGGTGTGTGGGATCCTTGATTATGCTGGCTGCTTTTAAAGTTAAAGTTCATTTATTAGTCACAAGTAAGGCTTCCATTAACACTGCAATGAAGTTACTGTGAAATTCCCCGAGTCGCCACAGTCCGGCGCCTGTTCGGGTCAATGCACCTAACGAGGCAGCGGGAAGTGTAGACGGTGTCAATGGGTGGGAGGCTGGTTTCCGTGATGGACTGCGCTTCGTTCATGACCCTTTGTAGTTTCTTGTGCTCTGGGCAGAGCAGGAGCCATACCAAGCTGTGATACAACCAGAAAGAATGCTTTCTGTGGTGCATCTGTAAAAGTTGGAGAGGGTCGTAGTTGACATGCCAAATTTCCTTCGTCATCTGAGAAAGTAGAGGCATTGGTGGGCTTTCTTAACTATAGTGTCGGCATGGAGGGACCAGGACAGGTTGTTGGTAATATATAGTATAGTGATATATAGTTCAACGTATAGATTTCAGGGAGCTAAGATTGTGCGATCTATTCTTTGATTGGCATCATGTGTTGATTCTTAAGTGAGAAGTTGCACATTCTACTCTTGTTAGTATAACGCCCAATAACAGGGAGATAGTGTAGTGATACTTGTCAACATTCTGGGGTCACAGGTTCTTTAGACCTTATTTCAGAATAGTACAAACATGTGAGTTCAATGTAATTTACTCTTTCACGGACTGTAGGTGTCGCTGGCTGGACCAGCATTTGTTGCCCATCTCTGATTGCCCTTGAACTGAGTGTGTCACTCGACTATTTCAGAGGAGCAGTTAAGAGTCAACCACATTGCTGTGAGTCACATGTAGACCAGACCAGGTAATGACGGCAGATTTCCCTCCCTACAGGACATTAGTGAACCAGTTTCTGATAATCGACAATGGTTTCATGGTCACCAGTAGCGAGATTGGCTTTATATTCCAGATCCTGTGATGGATTTGAACCTGTGTCCCCAGAGTGTTGACAAGTATCGCTACACTATCTCTCTGTTATTGGGCGTTATACTAACAAGAGTAGAATGTGCAACTTCTCACTTAAGAATCAACATATGATGCCAATCAAAGAATAGATCGCACAATCTTAGCTCCCTGAAATCTATACGTTGAACTATATATCACTATACCTATATATTACCAACAACCTGTCCTGGTCCCTCCATGCCGACACTATAGTTAAGAAAGCCCACCAATGCCTCTACTTTCTCAGATGACGAAGGAAATTTGGCATGTCAACTACGACCCTCTCCAACTTTTACAGATGCACCACAGAAAGCATTCTTTCTGGTTGTATCACAGCTTGGTATGGCTCCTGTTCTGTCCCAGAGCACAAGAAACTACAAAGGGTCATGAACGAAACGCAGTCCATCACGGAAACCAGCCTCCCACCCATTGACACCGTCTACACTTCCCGCTGCCTCGTTAGGTGCATTGACCCGAACAGGCACCGGACTGTGGCGACTCGGGGAATTTCACAGTAACTTCATTGCAGTGTTAATGGAAGCCTAACTTGTGACTAATAAATAAACTTTAACTTTATAAGCAGCCAGCATAATCAAGGATCCCACGCACCCTGAACATTCTCTCTTCCACCTTCTTCCATTGGAAAAAAGGTACTAAAAGTCTAAGGCCACATACCAACCAACTCAAGAACAGCTTCTTCCCTGCTTCCATCAGACTTCTGAATGGACTTACCTCATATGAAGTTGATCTTTCTCTACACCCTAGCTATGACTGTAAAACTACATTCTGCACTCTCCCCTTTCCTTCTCTATGAACGGTATGCTTTGTCTGTATAGTGCGCAAGAAACAATACTTTTCATTGTATCATAGAACCATAGAAAATTACAGCTCAGAAACAGGCCTTTTGGCCCTTCTTGTCTGTGCCGAACCATTTTATGCCTAGTCCCACTGACCTGCACTTGGACCATATCCCTCCACACCCCTCTCAATACATGTGACAATAATAAATCAAATCAAATCAAATTAACTCAAACCATGTTGTACTTCTCTTTATTTACACAAAGGGGTTGCTGCTGCCTTTTGGGGGATTGATTGGCAGAAAATGCCGACCTTCAGCAGCCATAATGAAGAGGCAGGCGTGATTAGAAAGCCCCAATCTGATTGGCCAGGTGGGCGCCAATCCGTCCTGATGGAAGCGGATACCAGCAGCAGATGTTTCGGGGGTGAGGGGTCTCTGGGCACAGATATTTGTTGATCTTCTTCCATCGCCTGTGGAACTGGTCAGAGAGAGTGCACATTCTGAACTAAAATGCCAATGGCCCTGCCCAATGCTTCACCGGCCTCGGAGTCTGTCACCTGATAGGCAGAGCGCTGGGCGCACAGTAGACGTTCCGGATGAGAAAACGTTCCTGTCAGGATTAGAGAAATTGGGATTCAGCCCATCCTGTTTGAACATGTTGCTGCCTGGTGAACTCCCAGATCAGCCCCAAATAGTTCTCAATTCCGCCCATTACATCAATAGAACATAGAACATAGAACATAGAACATTACAGCGCAGAACAGGCCCTTCGGCCCACGATGTTGCACCGACCAGTTAAAAAAAAAAACTGTGACCCTCCAACCTAAACCAATTTCTTTTCGTCCATGAACCTATCTACGGATCTCTTAAACGCCCCCAAACTAGGCGCATTTACTACTGATGCTGGCAGGGCATTCCAATCCCTCACCACCCTCTGGGTAAAGAACCTACCCCTGACATCGGTTCTATAACTACCCCCCCTCAATTTAAAGCCATGCCCCCTCGTGCTGGATTTCTCCATCAGAGGAAAAAGGCTATCACTATCCACCCTATCTAAACCTCTAATCATCTTATATGTTTCAATAAGATCCCCTCTTAGCCGCCGCCTTTCCAGCGAAAACAATCCCAAATCCCTCAGCCTCTCCTCATAGGATCTCCCCTCCATACCAGGCAACATCCTGGTAAACCTCCTCTGCACCCTCTCCAAAGCCTCCACATCCTTCCTGTAATGTGGGGACCAGAACTGCACACAGTACTCCAAGTGCGGCCGCACCAGAGTTGTGTACAGTTGCAACATAACGCTACGACTCCTAAATTCAATCCCCCTACCAATAAACGCCAAGACACCATATGCCTTCTTAACAACCTTATCTACTTGATTCCCAACTTTCAGGGATCTATGCACACATACACCTAGATCCCTCTGCTCCTCCACACTATTCAAAGTCCTCCCGTTAGCCCTATACTCAACACATCTGTTATTCCTACCAAAGTGAATTACCTCACACTTCTCCGCATTAAACTCCATCCGCCACCTCTCGGCCCAACTTTGCAACCTGTCTAAGTCTTCCTGCAAACTACGACACCCTTCCTCACTGTCTACCACACCACCGACTTTGGTGTCATCAGCAAATTTGCTAATCCACCCAACTATACCCTCATCCAGATCATTAATAAATATTACAAACAGCAGTGGCCCCAAAACAGATCCCTGAGGTACACCACTTGTAACCGCACTCCATGATGAATATTTACTATCAACCACCACCCTCTGTTTCCTATCCGCTAGCCAATTCCTGATCCAATTTCCTAGATCACCCCCAATCCCATACATCTGCATTTTCTGCAGAAGCCTACCATGGTGAACCTTATCAAACGCCTTACTAAAATCCATATATACCACGTCCACTGCCTTGCCCCCATCCACCTCCTTGGTCACTTTCTCAAAAAACTCAATAAGGTTAGTAAGGCACGACCTACCTGCCACAAAACCATGCTGACTATCACCTATCAATTCATTACTCTCCAAATAACTATAAATCCTATCCCTTATAATTTTTTCCAACATCTTGCCGACAACAGAAGTGAGACTCACCGGTCTATAATTCCCGGGGAAGTCTCTGTTCCCCTTCTTAAACAATGGGACAACATTCGCTAACCTCCAATCTTCTGGTACTATACCAGAGGCCAACGACGACCTGAAGATCAGAGCCAGAGGCTCTGCAATCACTTCTCTTGCCTCCCAGAGAATCCTTGGATAAATCCCATCCGGACCAGGGGATTTATCTATTTTCAGACCCTCCAGAATATCCTGCACATCCTCCTTATCAACTGTAATACTGTCTATTCTACTCCCCTGCAACCCAGTGTCCTCCTCAGCTATATTCATGTCCCCTTGCGTGAACACCGAAGAGAAATATTGGTTCAATGCTTCACCAATCTCCTCCGGTTCCACACATAACTTCCCTCTGCCATCTATAACTGGCCCTAAACTTGCCCTAACCAACCTTCTGTTCTTGACATACCTATAGAACGCCTTAGGATTCTCTTTAACCCTATCCGCCAAAGTCTTCTCATGTCCCCTTTTAGCCCTTCTAAGCTCGCTCTTCAACTCCCTCTTAGCCAATCTAAAGCTTTCTAGTGCACTACCCGAGTGCTCACGTCTCATCCGAACATAAGCCTCCTTTTTCTTTTTAACTAACAAAGAAACTTTTTTGGTGCACCACGGTTCCCTAGCCCTACCAATTCCTCCTTGCCTGACAGGGACATACCTATCACAGACTCGCAGTAGCTGCTCCTTGAAAAAACTCCACATGTCGGACGTTCCCAGTCCCTGTAATCTCCTAGTTCAACCTATGTTTCCTAATTCTCTCCTAATAGCCTCATAATTACCCTTCCCCCAGCTAAAACCACTGGCCCGAGGTTCATGCCTATCCCTTTCCATCACTAAGGTGAACGTAACCGAATTGTGGTCACTATCACCAAAATGCACACCAACTTCCAAGTCTAGCACCTGGTCTGGCTCATTTCCCAGCACCAGATCCAATATAGCCTCACCTCTAGTTGGCCTGTCTACATACTGAGTCAAAAAACCTTCCTGCACGCTTTGAACAAAAACTGACCCCTCTAACGAGCTAGAGCTATAACAATTCCAGTCAATATTAGTCAAGTTAAAATCCCCCATAACAATTGCCCTATTACTTTCACTCCTAAGCAGGATTGACTCCGCAATCCTTTCCTCAACCTCTCTAGAACTTTTAGGAGGTCTATAAAAGACTCCCAACAGGGTGACCTCTCCTCTCCTATTTCTAATCTCCGCCCATACTACCTCAACAGATAAGTCCTCATCAAACCTCCTCTCTGACACTGTGATACAATCAATGGGAGGAGTTCCGAGGTGTCGATGCACCTACTGTGTCCAGGTGCTGGGTGTAGTGTCCACCCTGAGGGGAAGAGATCGAGTGGCTCGGATAAAATAGTTTCCCTTGGTGGAGAATTCTAGAACCAGGAGACAGAGATTCAATATCAGTGACTGAAGGTGCAGAGGGGATGTGAGGAAGAACCTTTTTTACGCAGAGGGTGATGGGCGTGTGGAATTCACTGCCCGAGTTGTGGTGGAGGCAGAGACCCCCGAACCTCTTTTAAGAAGTACCTGGATCTGCACTTTGAGTGCTGGAAGCTGCAGGACTTTGGGCCACGTGCAGGAAGGTGGGATTAGAAAAGGCACCGGGGTGTCATTGGGCTGGCATGGACAAGATAGGCCAAATGGTCTCCTTCTGTGCTGTAACCTTCGATGGTTCTATGGTTGTGTTTCCAGGTACCTGCTGCTCTTGCCCTTCCAGATGGTGCAGGTTGCAGGTTTGGGAGACGCTGCTGAAGGAATGTTGCAGAGTTGTTTGGGTCCAAACTGACCCATATCCACCAAATCCTTCGGGGGGTTCATTTTGCTAACCACTCACTATGTATAAAGGTTCTTACTCATATCCCCCAACCCCCCCATATCTCTTGCCCAGAAGGTTAAATATATGTCCATTACTCACAACCAAATGGAACAGTTATTCTTTGTCTATCTTATCCTAGCAATCTCTAACCAAACCCTAACTAAGATCTCTCATTCTGGTATCCTTTTCTGTGTCTGTAAATCTGTACTGTTGATAACACAGCAGAATACAGACATGTTAGATGAACAAGATAAATGGAGTGTAACTGTGTCTCCCAAAAGTAGAAACAGCTTCTTTCTTGAACCCGCTGCAGTCCCTGAGGTGTAGGTACACCCACAGTGCTGTTAGGGAGCCAATTCCAGGGTTTTGATCCAGTGACAGTGAAGGAACGGTGATATATTTCCAAGTCAGGATGGTGAGTGGCTTGGAGGGGAACTTGCAGGTGGTGGTGTTCCCATGTATCTGCTGCCCTTGTCTTTCAAGATGGAAGTGATCATGGGTTTGGAAGGTGCTGTCTAAGGAGCCTTGATGAGTTGCTGCATCTTGTAGATGGTACACACGGCTGCCACTGTTTGTCGGTGGTGGAGGGAGTGAATGTTGAAGGTGATGAATGCGGCTCTGATCAAGCGGGGCTGCTTCCTCCAGGATTTGGCTAAGAGACGGCCAGCATCAGTTCAGTTGCTCCCCTTGAGCTGGGTGTTTTATATGGAAACTTGTAATTAAACGTCAGCCAATGTCCACAGATAGCCACGGGAGGACAGTAAGTGTGTACTGGTGTGAGTCATTTCTGAGCACATCTTGTATCCACTCTCATGAGCAGACGGTCCCGTGCATTTTGTCCTGTCCACTCGCTGTATCCAAGGTGAACTGGGGCTTGGGCAATGCCCGAGAGACTCTGCTACATACTTGTTCATATAAATTCATCCACATATAAATAACAGAAGCTGGAGAATGGGGATTTTTATTCTGAAATGATGTATACGGTTCTCCTGGCTATGGGCCTGTCCCTCTGTGTTTCTCTGGGTGAGTATGTATCTCCGTTAACTGAGTCAGCTGTTTGATTCAATCAGGATGTGAGGTTGTACATTTCCACCCACGAATGTGTGATACGCAGCCAGAAATTATTCCCAATTGTTAACTCGAGTAATACAAATTCTGAGACTATTCAGCCGGTCAGGCAGCTTCTGTGAAGAGATAATGTTTCATAAGAACATAAGAATATTGGAATTAGGAGCAGGATAGGCCATCTGACCCCTCGTGCCTGCTCCGCCATTCAATAAGATCATGGCTGATCGTTTCATGGACTCAGCTCCACTGACCCACCCGTTAATGACCTTTCATTCGAGCCTGGTAAGGTACAGATCCAAACAACTATCCCTGCTTCTCTCTGTCCAGACGCTGCCCGACCTGCCGAGAATTCCCTGCATTTTTGGTACTGATTTCAGATTTGCAGCAACTCCAGTATTTTCTTTGTGGGGTTTCTGCCGACAGTGTTTTCTGCTCAGACCTTGTGTCAGAGTGTCCTTAGAACCCATGTGAGCTGGAAATGTCAGGTCGATATTCCAATGACAGGATGAATCTAGGTGAGGGGATGTACTTTTACGATCTCCAAATTTAGACAATGCAAAGTAACAATGGGTTTGCAAGTTTCGAATTGGTAAATGTTTTGACGGCCTGTGTTTGTTTGTGTGTGTGTGTGAGAATGTCTGTGTGTGTGTGTGAGTGTGTGTGTGTCTGTTTGTGCCTGCTTATGTGTGTGCCTGTTTGTGTCTGTGTGTCTGTGATGTGTGTGTGAGTGTGTGTGTGTGTGAGTGTGTGTGTGTCCGAATATTGAAGAGGATTGTCAGAGGATACAGCAAGATATAGACTGAGTCATAGATGTCATAGAGTCATAGGGGTTTACAGCATGGAAATAGTCCCTTCGGCCCAACTTGTCCATGCCGCCTTCTTTTTTTGTTAAAACCCCTAAGCTAATCCCAATTGCCCGCATTTGGCCCATATCCCTCTATACCCATCGTACCCATGTAACTATCTAAATGCTTTTTAAAAGATAAAATTGTACCCACCTCTAATACTACCTCTGGCAGCTTGTTCCAGACACTCACCACCCTCTGTGTGTAAAAGGTGCCCCTCTGGACACTTTTGTATCTCTCCCCTCTCACCTTAAACCTATGCCCTCTAGTTTTAGACTCCCCTATCCTTGGGAAAAGATATTGACTGTCTACATTGTTTATGCCCCTCATTATTACAAATAGACCTCTATAAGATCACCCCTCAGCCTCCTACGCTCCAGAGACAAAAGTCCCAGTCTATCCAGCCTCTCCTTATAACTCAATCCATCAAGTCCCGGTAGCATCCGAGTAAATCCTTTCTGCACTCTTTCTAGTTTAATAATATCCTTTCTATAATAGGGTGACCAGAATTGCACACAGTATTCCAAGTGTGGCCTTACCAATGTATTGTACAACTTCAACAAGACGTCCCAACTCCTGTATGCAATGTTCTGACCGATGAAACCAAGCATGCTGAATGCCTTCTTCACCACTCTGTCCACCTGTGACTCCACTTTCAAGGAGCTATGAACTTGTACCCCGAGATCTCTTTGTTCTGTAACTCTCCCCAACGCCCTACCATTAACTGAGTAAGTCCTGCCCTGGTTCAATCTATCAAAATGCATCACCTCATATTTGTCTAAATTAAACTCCATCTGCCATTCGTCAGCCCACTGGCCCACTGACTGGTTGGAGACTTGGGCGGAGAAATGGCAGTTGGAGTTGCATCCAGACAAGTGTGAGATAATGCATTTTGGAAGGTCCAATGCATGTAGGAATTATACAGTAAATGGCAGAACCCTTAGGAGTATTGACAGGCAGAGAGATCTGGGCAGACATGTCCACTGATTACTGAAAGTGGCAACGCAGGTGGATAAAGTTGACAGGAAGGCATACGGCACGCTTGCCTTCATTAGTTGGGGCATTGAGTATAAAAATTGGCAAGTCATGTTGCAGCTTTATAGAACCTAAGTTGGGCCCCATTTAGAAGATTGTGTTCAATTCTGGTCGCCGCACTACCAGAAGGATGTGGAGGCTTTGGAGAGGGTACAGAAAAGATTTACCAGGATGTTGCCCTGTTCTGGAGGGTATTAGCTATGAGGAGAGGTTGGAGAAACTTGGTTTGTTCTCACTGGAATGATGGAGATTGAGGGGTGACCTGATAGAAATCTACAAGATTATGAGAGGCATGGACAGAGTGGATAGTCAGAAGTTCTTTCCTAGGGTAGAAAAGTCAAGTACTAGGGGACACAGGTTCAAGGTGTGTGGGGGAAAGTTTAGAGGAGATGTGCAAGGCAAGATTTTTGCACAGAGGGTGGTGAATGTCTGGAATGCGCTGCCCGGGGAGGTGGTGGGAGCAGGTACGATAGCGGCATTTAAGGGGCAACTAGACGAATACATGAATAGGATGGGAATGGAAGGATACGGACTCTAAGTGCACACGGTTTTAGTTTAGGCAGGCATCATGATCAGCGCAGGCTTGGAGGGCCGAAGGGCCTGTTCCTGTGCTGTACTGTTCTTTATTCTTTGTTCTGTTTATGTCTGTGTGTCTGTGTCTGTGTGTGTGTGTCTGAGTGTGTGTCTGTGTCTGAGTGTGTGTCTGTATCTGTTCGAGTGTGTGTATGTGTGAGTGAGTGTGTGTGTCTCACAGAACATAGAACAGTACAGCACAGAACAGGCCCTTTGGCCCACAATGTTGTGCCGAACCTTTTCCAAAACCAAGATCAAGCTATCCCACTCCCTACCATCCTGGTGTGCTCCATGTGCCTATCCAATAACCGCTTGAAAGTTCCTAAAGTGTCCGACTCCACTATCACAGCAGGCAGTCCATTCCACACCCCAACCACTCTCTGAGTAAAGAACCTACCTCATACATCCCTCCTATATCTTCCACTACGAACCTTATAGTTGTGCCCCCTAGTAACAGCTGCACCCACCCGAGGAAATAGTCTCTGAACATCCACTCTATCTATCCCCCTCATCATCTTATAAACCTCTATTAAGTCGCCTCTCAACTTCCTCCGCTCTAAAGAGAAAAGCCCCAGCTCCCTCAACCTTTCCTCATAAGACCTACCCTCCAAACCAGGCAGCATCCTGGTAAATCTCCTCTGCACTCTTTCCAGCGCTTCCACGTCTTTCTTATAGTGAGGTGACCAGAACTGCACACAATATTCCAAATGTGGTCTCACCAAGGTCCTGTACAGTTGCAGCATAACCCCACGGCTCTTAAACTCAAACCCCCTGTTAATAAACGCTGACACACTATAGGCCTTCTTCACGGCTCTATCCACTTGAGTAGCAACCTCCAGAGATCTGTGGATATGGACCCCAAGATCTCTCTGTTCCTCCACATTCCTCAGAACCCTACCTTTCACCCTGCAATCCACATTCAAATTTGTCTTCCCAAAATGAATCACCTCGCACTTATCAGGGTTAAACTCCATCTGCCATTTTTCGGCCCAGCTTTGCATCCTATCAATGTCTCTTTGCAGCCTACAACAGCCCTCCACCTCATCCACTACTCCACCAATCTTGGTGTCATCAGCAAATTTACTGATCCACCCTTCAGCCCCCTCCTCCAAGTCATTTATAAAAATCACAAATAGCAGAGGACCAAGCACTGATCCCTGTGG
>NC_135815.1:1542550-1572550 GCF_964213995.1 Mustelus asterias | reverse complement strand
AAGCTTGCTGATATCAGTCCATAAGTCCATGAGACATAGGAGCAGAATGAGGCCACTCGGCCCATCGAGTCTGCTCCACCATTCAATCATGGCTGATTTTTTTCTCATCCCCATTCTCCTGTCTTCTCCCCATAACCCCTGATCCCCTTATCAATCAAGAACCTATTTATCTCTGTCTTACATTCACTCAATGACCCGGCCTCCACAGCCTTCTGTGGCAAAGAGTTCCACAGATTCACCACTCTCTGGCTGAAGAAATTCCTCCTCATCTCTGTTTTATAGACCGGTGAGTCTCACTTCTGTTGTCGGCAAGATGTTGGAAAAAATTATAAGGGATAGGATTTATAGTTATTTGGAGAGTAATGAATTGATAGGTGATAGTCAGCATGGTTTTGTGGCAGGTAGGTCGTGCCTTACTAACCTTATTGAGTTTTTTGAGAAAGTGACCAAGGAGGTGGATGGGGGCAAGGCAGTGGACGTGGTATATATGGATTTTAGTAAGGCGTTTGATAAGGTTCACCATGGTAGGCTTCTGCAGAAAATGCAGATGTATGGGATTGGGGGTGATCTAGGAAATTGGATCAGGAATTGGCTAGCGGATAGGAAACAGAGGGTGGTGGTTGATAGTAAATATTCATCATGGAGTGCGGTTACAAGTGGTGTACCTCAGGGATCTGTTTTGGGGCCACTGCTGTTTGTAATATTTATTAATGATCTGGATGAGGGTATAGTTGGGTGGATTAGCAAATTTGCTGATGACACCAAAGTCGGTGGTGTGGTAGACAGTGAGGAAGGGTGTCGTAGTCTGCAGGAAGACTTAGACAGGTTGCAAAGTTGGGCCGAGAGGTGGCGGATGGAGTTTAATGCGGAGAAGTGTGAGGTAATTCACTTTGGTAGGAATAACAGATGTGTTGAGTATAGGGCTAACGGGAGGACTTTGAATAGTGTGGAGGAGCAGAGGGATCTAGGTGTATGTGTGCATAGATCCCTGAAAGTTGGGAATCAAGTAGATAAGGTTGTTAAGAAGGCATATGGTGTCTTGGCGTTTATTGGTAGGGGGATTGAATTTAGGAGTCGTAGCGTTATGTTGCAACTGTACACAACTCTGGTGCGGCCGCACTTGGAGTACTGTGTGCAGTTCTGGTCCCCACATTACAGGAAGGATGTGGAGGCTTTGGAGAGGGTGCAGAGGAGGTTTACCAGGATGTTGCCTGGTATGGAGGGGAGATCCTATGAGGAGAGGCTGAGGGATTTGGGATTGTTTTCGCTGGAAAGGCGGCGGCTAAGAGGGGATCTTATTGAAACATATAAGATGATTAGAGGTTTAGATAGGGTGGATAGTGATAGCCTTTTTCCTCTGATGGAGAAATCCAGCACGAGGGGGCATGGCTTTAAATTGAGGGGGGGTAGTTATAGAACCGATGTCAGGGGTAGGTTCTTTACCCAGAGGGCGGTGAGGGATTGGAATGCCCTGCCAGCATCAGTAGTAAATGCGCCTAGTTTGGGGGCGTTTAAGAGATCCGTAGATAGGTTCATGGACGAAAAGAAATTGGTTTAGGTTGGAGGGTCACAGTTTTTTTTTTTAACTGGTCGGTGCAACATCGTGGGCCGAAGGGCCTGTTCTGCGCTGTAATGTTCTATGTTCTATGTTCTATGTTTAAAGGATCGTCCCTTTAGACTGAGGTTGTGCCCTCTGGCTCTAGTTTTTCCTACTAGTGGGAACATCCTCTCCACGTCCACTCTATCCAGGCCTCGCAGTATCCTGTAAGTTTCAATAAGATCCCCCCTCATCCTTCTAAACTCCAATGAGTACAGACCCAAAGTCCACAACCGTTCCTCCTGTGAAGTATTTAGTGCAGAATTAGGAGCAGGGATGAACCCTCGGAGAACCTTTGAGAATTCCAAATGTAATGCATGAGTCACAAAAAGTTAGTTCAGAGATACAGCAAGTTATTAAGAAGATTCATGGAATTCTGTCCCTTATTACCAGAGGAATTGAACATTAAAGTAAGAGTTAAAATAAAAGCAAAACCCTGCAGATGACACAAAGCTGGGTGTGAGGGTGAGCTGTGAGGAGGATGCGGAGATGCTTCAGTGGGATTCGGACAGGCTGAGTGAGTGGGTAAGTGTATGGCCTCCTCCAGACCAGTTCTTCCCTGGTCTGCACTGTATACGATAACGGCCCCATTTCAGCCACCGTCACTGAGATCCATTTCTCTCCAGACGTGTAGTTCCTGACCAAGATGGCCTCTCCCTTCTGGAATGTTCTGGAGCTGAGGCTCCTGCCCTTCTGGCCATCTGTCCTTCCTGTTCTCTCCACCACTTCTCTGATCTCCAAACTTAATCCTCAGCTGCTGGCCAAACATTAAAGAAGCAAGTGAACACTGGGTCACTGCGTGTACCGTGTGATGGTAAATGCTGAGGAATCTGTTTATTCGCCTTCCTGGCAAACCCTCACTGGTGAGGCTTTCAAGATCTGCTTCAAGGTTTGGACGAATCTCTCTACCTGATCATCTGTTGCCGGGTGGTACAGAACCAGCCTCACCTGCCTGACTCCATGGTGATCAAGAGATCCCCCAAACTCCTTCACCACAGACTGGGCACCACATCGCTTTGGGCTTCCCGAATCTGGTGAATCCTTCATCAAGTTGAGTTGTTGTTGCCTCCACGGACACCGGCTTTATGACTGTAATCTCGGGCCATTGGGAGTGGCCATTAACCACTACCAATGACAAAGAACAAAGAACAATACAGCACAGGAACAGGCCCTTCGGCCCTCCAAGCCCACGCCGCTCCCTGGTCCAAACTAGACCATTCTTTTGTATCCCTCCATTCCCACTCCGTTCATGTGGCTATCGAGATAAGTCTTAAACGTTCCCAGTGTGTCCACCTCCACAACCTTGCCCGGCAGCGCATTCCAGGCCCCCACCACCCTCTGTGTAAAATATGTCCTTCTGATATCCGTGTTAAACCTCCTCCCGTCTCACCTTGAACCTATGACCCCTCGTGAACATCACCACCGATCTGGGAAAACGCTTCCCACCGTTCACCCTATCTATGCCTTTCATAATTTTATACACTTCTTTTAGGTCACCCCTCATCCTCCTTCTTTCCAGTGAGAACAACCCCAGTTTACCCAATCTCTCCTCATAACTAAGCCCTTCCATACCAGGCAACATCCTGGTAAACCTCCTCTGCACTCTCTCTAAAGCCTCCACATCCTTCTGGTAGTGTGGCGACCAGAACTGGGCCGAACCAACGTTCTATACAACTGCAACATCAGACCCCAACTTTTATACTCTATGCCCCGTTCTATAAAGGCAAGCATGCCATATGCCTTATTCACCACCTTCTCCACCTGTGACGTCACCTTCAAGGATCTGTGGACTTGCACACCCAGGTCCCTCTGCGTATCTACACCCTTTATGGTTCTGCCATTTATCGTACAGCTCCCCCCTATGTTAGTTCTACCAAAATGCATCACTTCACATTTATCTGGATTGAACTCCATCTGCCATTTCTTTGCCCAAATTTTCAGCCTATCTATATCCTTCTGTAGCCTCTGACAATGTTCCTCACTATCTGCAAGTCCAGCCATTTTCGTGTCGTCCGCAAACTTACTGATCACCCCAGTTACACCTTCTTCCAGATCGTTTATATAAATCACAAACAGCAGAGGTCCCAATACAGAGCCCTGCGGAACACCACTAGTCACAGGCATCCAGCCGGAAAAAGACCCTTCCACTACCACCCATTTGTCCTTCAACTGGACCTGTGAATTCGACGTGGATCCACTGCCTTGGAGACAGGGGTCATTCCCATGGACAAAGGAGCAAAAAGGGCGTTGCCCTCATTACTAATGCACAGGGCTCACCTGATCCTGGCTTCTCCTCAATCTGGGAGTTCACATTCGGCCACCAAAAGTAGCTCCTGGCTATCTCCTTCATGGGGTGCTCTCGATGCACTTGTTCCAGCACTTTTCCTCTTAACCTGGGAACAAAATGACCATTCTCATCCCCCACAATAGACATCTGTCTGACACGGACTACTCCCACCTCCTGGACAGATACAAATGTAACTCTAGCTGCTTTACTCCCTCTCAGGACTAAGTTCACCACTTGGCGTAAGACTGCATCATTCCAGGTAGCGTTCCACGCTTGGATCATGGACACTGGTGCCTTATCTTCCAGGGAGAAATACAGGATTTTTACGTTCCAATCAGGAACATATTTTGCCTCCAGTAAAGGCAGCATTGACAGGGCAGCTGCCTTGCTGTGCTTCTCTGATAGTCGATATCATATCTGCTTGGAGTAGGCTGATAAAACCATGGCCGCTCTCTGTAGGTGTGCTGCCATATTGTTGGTATCTCTGTATCCCATACTGCTTCGTAGTCTGTGGTTGGCCTGCAGCACAAAATGCGAATCCTAAAGGAACTTCTTCACCCTAAACACGACACTCAGTCCTTCTTTCTCAACTTGGACATAGTTTTCCTCTGTCTTTGTCAAAGACCTCGAAGCAAAGGCAGTGGGTCTTTCCTCCCCATTTGACAAAATGTGTGACAATACAGCGCCCACCCCATGAGGCAAGGCGTCACAAGCTAATTACAGTGGTAGCTTCAGATTGAAATGGGTTAGTGTTTCTGACCTCCTTAAGGCTTGTTCAACTTCCTGGTAAGCCTCCTCACACCCCTGGACCCAGGGCTGCCCTTTTCCAAGGTAATGGTGTCAGGGTTTTAACACGGTTGCCAGATTTGGCAGGAACTTGCCACAGTGGTTCACCAATTCCAGGAACAATCGCAATTGTGATATGCCCTCAGATCCAGGGCCCTTCACGATGGCCTCCATTTTCTTGGGCGTCTAATGTATTCCTTTGGCATCAATTTCACGGTCCAAGTATTTGATCGAATCCCTAAAGGACTCACATTTCTCTCTTTTTACTCGTAGGCCGAGTGCCTGCGACCACCTGAGGGTTTCTTCGAGGTTCTTCAAATGCTCCTCTTCGATGGAGCCCGTAACCAAAATATCGCCAGATAACACGGCACCCCCGGCAACCCACTCAATATCTGACCCATGGCCCCTGGAATAGAGCCGGCACCGATGGGATACCAAAGGGAAGTCACTTGTCATGGAAAAGTCCCCAGTGTGTCGTTATCATCAGTGGCTGGGACTCCTTTATGAACCCCATCTTTGAAAATGTGTCTCCTCCTTCCAGTCCACTGAACAGGTCCTCAGCGAGGGGAAGTGGGTATTGATCCACACACTACGCTGGGTTAACTGTGACCTTGAAGTCACCACAGATCCTCACTGTGCCATCAGTTTCGAGTTGAAATGTTGGCTCGATTCTCTCTCTGCAGACCCTACCAGACCCGCGGAGATTTTCCAGCATTTTCTGTTTTGGTTTCAGATTCCAGCATCTGCAGTATTTTGCTTTGATCTCTGTGTTGCTTCATTTCTGGCCAATTCCAGGGCGGGAGCTATTTTGAAAGCTACTTTCAAATCCAGGGCTTTCTTCATTAACAGCTTCCGTTGACTGGTTTCATGATGGAGCCACAGACTCAACAGTCCCGCAAAGTATCCTGGAGAAACTCTCTGAATTGGCAATGCTCCGCCAATCCTTTCAAAACACATTGGGCAATGGACTCTCCTTGCTGCTGTCCCCATTTATAAAAACGGAAATGTTCCGCAATCATCAGTGCTTTGGGAGCAAAATGGTTTCCCAACACCTCACCGTTCCCTGAGGAACCAGACTCTGTCGGGTTGTGAAAGTCTTGTATCCAATCTTGTCAGAAAAATCTCCACTACTTGGTCTTCTTCCACTTTATTTGCTTTCAAATAGGAAAGGAAACATTGGGGTACAGGGTCGAGCTTTCCGTTTCCTCATTAACGGTCCCATCGCTCCGAATTGTCCCACCATTTTGTTTTCCCGCTGGTGGAAGCTTTTCTCGCGACTCGTGTTTGAGTTGCTGCTTGCAGCCCGAGTCCCCTCGTTCCGTGCTCTTCACGCCAGCTGCTCCCTCACCGACTATACCGGTGATCCATTCACTACTTTGTCTGCTGCGACCAGGTCCCCTCGCAGCCTCTTCCCGCGATGATTACGTCTGTTCCCCGTGAGTTCACAACACCACCTCCCCGATCCACACCGTTTCCAAAGTCTGGCAGACGGTCGGTCTTTCCTCCTGAAAATCAGCGGCGACACGCAGTCTGTGCGCCGTGACCCAGCCTCATCACCAATTTCATCTTTGGGTCTCATTACCCAAACGATAAAGAGACCCGGAGGTGGGTGGGTATGATTCCAACAAAGAAGGGTTTATTAAACTTCTTTACAGTTGCACAGAGCACAGGAATGAGATAGAGAATCTGGTGAACTGGTGCAGTGACAATAATCTCTCCCTCAATGGCAACAAAACGTAAGAGATTGTCATTGAGTTCAGGAAGCGTAAAGGAGAACCTGTCTACATCAACGGGGTGAAGTGGAAAGAGTCAAGAGCTTCAAGCTTTCAGGTGTCCAGATCACCAACAACCTGTCCTGGTCCCCCCATGCCGACACTATAGTTAAGGAAGCCCCATCAACACCTCTACTTTCTCAGGAGACTAAGGAAATTTGGCATGTCAGCTACAACTCTCATCAACCTTTACAGATGCACCATAGAAAGCATTCTTTCTGGTTGTATCACAGCTTGGTATGGCTCCTGCTCTGCCCAAGACTGCAAGAAACTACAAAGGGTCATGAACGAAGCCCAGTCCATCACGCAAACCAGCCTCCCATCCACTGACTCTGTCTACACTTCCCTCTGCCTCGCGGAAAAGCAGCCGCATAATTAAGGACCCCATGTACCCCAGACATTCTCTCTTCCACCTTCTTCCATCGAGAAAAAGATACAAAAGTCTGAGGTCACATACCAACCGACTCAAGAACAGCTTCTTCCCTGCTGCTGTCAGACTTTTGAATGGACCTATCTCATATTAAGTTGATCTTTCTCTACACCCGAGCTATGACTGTAACACTACATTCTGCACTCTCTCCTTTCCTTCTCTATGAATGGTATGCTTTGTCTGTATAGCGTGTAAGAAACAATACTTTTCACTGTATGTTAATACATGTGACAATAATAAATCAAATCAAAAATCCAAGTCTGACTCCCCCTGGGTGGAGCTTGTTCCCCTGCATCACATGACCCGCTCTCTTAAAGGGGCATAACACCCCAACTACAAATGTAATGGTGTCACCAAGGTGGATGTGGAAAGCATGTTTCCCCTTCTGGGTGAGTATAGAACCAGGGGCATTGTTTGAAAATTGGGGATTGGCCTTTAAGGGGCAGAGATGAGGAGAAATCTTTTCTCGACGAGGGTCAGAGAGTCATAGAGGTTTGCAGCATGGAAACAGGCCCTTTGGCCCAACTCGTCCATTCCGCCCAGTTTTTACCACTAAGCTCATCCCAATTGCCCGCTTTACCCAGATCCCTCTGTACCCATTTTACCCATGTAATTGTCTAAACGTTTTTTAAAAGACAAAATTGTACCCACCTCCACTAATACCTCTGGCAGCTTGTTCCAGCCACTCACCACCCTCCGAATAAAAAAATTGCCTCTCTGGACCCTTTTGTATCTCTCCCCTCTCCCCTTAAACCTATGCCCTCTAGTTTTAGACTCCCCAACCTTTGGGAAAAGATAGTCATAGAGGTCATAGAGGTTTACAGTATGGAAACAGGCCCTTCGGCCCAACTTGTCCATGCCGCCCTTTTTTTTTAAAACCCCTAAGCGAATCCCAATTGCCCGCATTTGGCCCATATCCCTCCATACCCATCGTACCCATGTAACTATCTAAATGCTTTTTAAAAGACAAAATTGTACCCGCCTCTACTACTACCTCTGGCAGCTTGTTCCAGACACTCACCACACTCTGTGTGATAATTTGCCCCTCTGGACACTTTTGTATCTCTCCTCTCTCACCTTAAACCTATGCCCTCCAGTTTTAGACTCCCCTACCTTTGGGAAAAGATGTTGACTATCTGATCTGTGCCCCTCATTATTTTATAGACCTCTATAAGATCACCCTTAAGCCTCCCATGCTCCAAGGAAAAAAGTCCCAGTCTATCCAGCCTCTCCTTATAACT
The DNA here is from genome assembly GCF_964213995.1 of Mustelus asterias. Taxonomy (NCBI): domain Eukaryota; kingdom Metazoa; phylum Chordata; class Chondrichthyes; order Carcharhiniformes; family Triakidae; genus Mustelus; species Mustelus asterias. The sequence continues at coordinate 1,564,437 of NC_135815.1, read as the reverse complement.
CAAACCATCAAGTCCCAGCTGCATCCTAGTAAATCTTTTCTGCACTCTTTCTAGTTTAATAATATCCCTTCTATAATAGGGTGACCAGAATTGCACACAGTACTCCAAGTGTGACCTTACCAATGTCTTGTACAACTTCAACAAGATGTCCCAACTCCTGTATTCAATGTTCTGGCCAATGAAACCAAGCATGCCGAATGCCTCCTTCACCACTCTGTCTACCTGTGACTCCACTTTCAAGGAGCTATGAACCTGTACCCCGAGATCTCTTTGTTCTGGAACTCTCCCCAATGCCCTATCATTAACTGAGTAAGTCCTACCCTGGTTTGATCTACCAAAATGCATCACCTCGCATTTGTCTAAATTAAACTCCATCTGCCATTCATCAGCCCACTGGCCCAATTGATCAGGATCCCGTTGCAATCCAAGATATCCTTCTTCTCTGTCCACTTTGCCACCAATCCTGGTGTCATCTGCAAACTTATTAACTATTCTTCTGTGACTTTGGAACCCTCTGCCTCAGAAGACAGTGGGGGCGAGGTCACTGAATATTTTTTTAAGACGGTGAAGGTAAATTCTTCTGAGGCAAAGGAACCAAAGCTTATTGGGGTGGGGGGGGGGGGGGGGGGGGGCGGCGAGGGGGACGGGGGGGTCGATGATGAGTGGAACTTGTAACATGAAGAAATCAGCCAAGATCTTATTGAATGACAGAGCAGGTGTGAGGGGCCGAATGGCCTACTCCTGCTCCTATTTAGTCTTTTTGTCTGTAAGTCCATGCGTGTGTGACTTCTCGAGCATGCTTTACCATTCTGTAAGATCATGACTGATCTAATTTCACCCCAACTTCACATTGCTGCCAAACCCCTGGTAGATTTTCACTTCCTTGGTAATTAAACATCTCGACCTCTGCATTAAAGATATTCAAAGACTCTGGGTGGGATTTTCTGGTTGCGCTCACCCCAAAACTGGAAAATCCTGCCCGGGGTCAATGGATCTTTGCATGGTCCGCACTCTCCACGCCATCCGCTGATTCCCATGGAGGACCGGACAGGAAAACACCCCCCTCTGCCTCAACCACCTTCTGAGAAAAAGAGTTCCATAATCTCACAACCCTCCAAGAGGAAATATTTTCCTCACCTCTGTTTTCCATGAAGGACCTCGTGTTTTGAAACAGTGACCCCCCCCCCACCCCCCCCCCCCCCCCAACACCCCCGCAGGGTTTGAGATTCCCACAGGAGGAAGCATCCTCTCCACAGCCACCCTGTCACATCCCCTCAGGATCTTGCATGGTTCAGTCAACTCGCCTCTTACTCTTCCAAGCTTCAGTGGATACAAACCTAACCTCCCCAACCTTTCCTCAATAGACAACCCCCTTCTGTCTCTGTGTGATTGTGACTGAGGGGAAGATGGAAGGTTAGAACATGCTACACATTGGAACAATATTGTCCATTGCTCTGGTCAGGGTCAGTTGTGGATCAGTGAGGAACATCTATTCATCAGATAATTATTGGGCTTCAACTCAACACCTGAGAACGGAGCACATGATCTAGGCTGTAGTTCCAGTGCGATACAGAGGGAGGGTTGTAGTTCCAGTGTGATACAGAGTGAGGGCTGTCCCACATCATGACGTTCCAGTGTGATACAGAGGAAAGGTTGTAGTTCCAGTGTGATACAGAGGGAGCGCTGCAGTTTCAATGTGATACAGAGGGAGGGCTATAGTTCCAGTGTGATACAGAGGGAGTGCTGTACTTCCAGTGTGATACAGAGGGAGAGCTGTCGTTCCAGTGTGATGCAGAGGGAGGGCTGTCGTTCCAGTGTGATACAGAGGGAGGGAGGGCTGTAGTTCCAGTGTGATACAGAGGGAGGGCTGGAGCTCCAGTGTTATACTAAGGGAGTGCTGTAGTTCCAGTGTGATACAGAGGGAGGGCTGTCGTTCCAGTGTGATACAGAGGGAGGGTTGTAGTTCCAGTGTGATACAGAGAGAAAGCTGTAGTTCCAATGTGATACTAAGGGAGGGCTGCAGTTCCAGTGTGATACAGAGGGAGGGCTGTATTGTCGGAGGTAGTTTAGAACATAGAACATAGAACAGTGCAGCACAGAACAGGCCCTTCGGCCTACGATGTTGTGCCGAGCTTTATCTGAAACCAAGATCAAGCTATCCCACTCCCTATCATCCTGGTGTGCTCCATGTGCCTATCCAATAACCGCTTAAATGTTCCTAAAGTGTCTGACTCCACTATCACTGCAGGCAGTCCATTCCACACCCCAACCACTCTCTGCGTAAAGAACCTACCTCTGATATCCTTCCTATATCTCCCACCATGAACCCTACAGTTATGTCCCCTTGTAATAGCTCTATCCACCCGAGGAAATAGTCTTTGAACGTTCACTCTACCTATCCCCTTCATCATTTTATAAACCTCTATTAAGTCTCCCCTCAGCCTCCTCCGCTCCAGAGAGAACAGCCCTAGCTCCCTCAACCTTTCCTCATAAGACCTACGCTCCAAACCAGGCAGCATCCTGGTAAATCTCCTCTGCACTCTTTCCAGCGCTTCCACATCCTTCTTATAGTGAGGTGACCAGAACTGCACACAATATTCCAGATGTGGTCTCACCAAGGTCCTGTACAGTTGCAGCATAACCCCACGGCTCTTAAACTCCAACCCCCTGTTAATAAAAGCTAACACACTATAGGCCTTCTCACAGCTCTATCCACTTGAGTGGCAACCTTTAGAGATCTGTGGATATGGACCCCAAGATCTCTCTGTTCCTCCACAGTCTTCAGAACCCTACCTTTGACCCTGTAATCCACATTTAAATTAGTCCTACCAAAATGAATCACCTCACATTTATCAGGGTTAAACTTCATTTGCCATTTTTCAGCCCAGCTTTGCATCCTATCTATGTCTCTTTGCAGCCTACAACAGCCCTCCACCTCATCCACTACTCCACCAATCTTGGTGTCATCAGCAAATTTACTGATCCACCCTTCAGCCCCCTCCTCTAAGTCATTAATAAAAATCACAAAGAGCAGAGGACCAAGCACTGATCCCTGTGGCACTCCGCTAGCAACCTGCCTCCAATCCGAAAATTTTCCATCCACCACCACCCTCTGTCTTCGATCAGACAGCCAGTTACCTATCCAATCGGCCAACCTTCCCTCTATCCCACACCTCCTCACTTTCATCATAAGCCGACCATGGGGGACCTTATCAAAGGCCTTACTAAAATCCATGTATATGACATCAACTGCCCTACCTTCATCAACGCACTTAGTTACCTCCTCAACAAATTCAATCAAATTTGTGAGGCACGACTTGCCTTCACGAATCCGTGCTGACTATCCCGGATTAATCCGCATCTTTCTAAATGGTCGAAAATCCCATCCCTAAGGACCTTTTCCATCAATTTTCCAACCACCGAAGTAAGACTAACCAGTCTATAATTACCAGGGTCATTTCTATTCCCTTTCTTAAACAGAGGAACAACATTCGCCATTCTCCAGTCCTCTGGCATCATCCCCGTGGACAGTGAGGACCCAAAGATCAAAGCCAAAGGCTCTGCAATCTCATCCCTTGCCTCCCAAAGAATCCTAGGATATATTTCATCAGGCCCAGGGGACTTAGCGACCTTCAGTTTATTCAAAACTACCAGGACATCCTCCCTCCGAACATCTATTTCCTCCAGCCTATTAGCCTGTAACACCTTCTCTTCCTCAAAAACATGGCCTCTCTCCTTGGTGAACACTGAAGAAATGTATTCATTCATCACCTCGCCTATCTCTACTGACTCCATACACAAGTTCCCACTACTGTCCTTGACCGGCCCTAACCTCATCCTGGTCATTCTTTTATTCCTCACATAAGAGTAAAAAGCCTTGGGGTTTTCCTTGATCCGACCCGCCAAGGACTTCTCATGTCCCCTCCTAGCTCTCCTAAGCCCCTTTTTCAGCTCGTTCCTTGCTAACTTGTAACCCTCAATCGAGCCATCTGAACTTTGTTTCCTCATCCCTACATAAGCTTCCCTCTTCCTTTTCACAAGACATTCCACCTCTTTCGTGAACCATGGTTCCCTCACTCGGCCATTTCCTCCCTGCCTGACAGGGACATACCTATCAAGGACACCCAGTATTTGTTCCTTGAAAAAGTTCCACTTTTCATTTGTGCCTTTCCCTGACAGTTTCTGTTCCCAACTTATGCCCCCTAATTCTTGCCTAATCGCATCATAATTACCTCTCCCCCAATTGTAAACCTTGCCCTGCCGTACGGCCCTATCCCTCTCCATTGCAATGACAAAAGACACCGAATTGTGGTCACTATCTCCAAAGTGCTCTCCCACAACCAAATCTAACACTTGGCCTGGTTCAGTTCCCAGTACCAAATCCAATGTGGCCTCACCTCTTGTCGGCCTATCCACATATTGTGTCAGGAAACCCTCCTGCACACACTGCACAAAAACTGCCCCATCCGAACTATTTGACCTGGAAAGACGGAGGATGAGGGGAGACTTAATAGAGGTGTATAAAATTATGAAAGGCATAGATAGGGTGAACGGTGGGAAGCTTTTCCCCAGGTCGGTGGTGACATTCACGAGGGGTCATAGGTTCAAGGTGAAGCAGGGGAGGTTTAACACAGATATCAGACGGACATATTTTACACAGAGGGTGGTGGGGGCCTGGAATGCGCTGCCGGGCAAGGTGGTGGAGGCGGACACACTGGGAACATTTAAGACTTATCTAGACAGCCATATGAACGGAGTGGGAATGGAGGGGTACAAAAGAATGGTCTAGTTTGGACCAGGGAGCGGCGCGGGCTTCGAGGGCCGAAGGGCCTGTTCCTGTGCTGTACTGTTCTTTGTTCTTTGACCTACAAAGGTTCCAATCAATATTTGGAAAGTTAAAGTCCCCCTTGACAACTACCCTGTGACCCCCACACGTATCCATAATCTGCTTAGCAATTTCTTCCTCCACATCTCTATTACTATTTGGGGGCCTAGAGTAAACTCCTAACAACGTGACCGCTCCTTTCCTATTTCTAACCTCAGCCCATATTACCTCAGTGTGCAGATCCCCCTCGAAGTGCCTTTCCGCAGCCGTTAAACTATCCTTGATTAACAATGCTACTCCTCCACCTCTTTTACCAGCTTCCCTACACTTAATGAAACATCTATACTCCGGAACGTCCAACAACCATTCCTGTCCTTGTTCTACCCACGTCTCCGTAATGGCCACAACATCGTAGTCCCAAGTACCAATCCACGCCCCAAGTTCATCTACCTTGTTCCAGATGCTCCTTGCATTGAAGTAGACACACTTCAACCCACCTTCCTGTCTACCGGTACCCACCCTTGACCTTGATACCTTCCCCAATACCTCAGCACCCTCAAGTTTCTTTGATGAATATCGGAGTTGGTTTAAGGACAGGATACTGAGGCAGGAATTGGATTCGGAAATTAACAGCAGGGTTGAGATATCCCGCAGCCAATCAGGAAAGTGGTAACTGATGCCAAGATAAATTTAGAACAAAGAACAAAGCAAAGTACAGCACAGGAACAGGCCCTTCAGCCCTGCAAGCCCGTGTCGATCATGATGCCCTAACTAAACTAAAAAATAAGCTTCTGCCCTTACTCGGTCCGTATCCCTCTATTCCCTCCTTATTCATGGACCCACCCAGATGCCTCTTAAATGTTGCTAATGTGCCTGCTTCCACCACCTCCTCTGGCAGCGCGTTCCAGGCACTTAGTTTCAAAAATATTGGAATGTTGCTGATATTTCCAGAGGAACTTATTGCATCGTAGCGTTCTTTGAGAAGGTGACCAAAGAGGTGGATGAGGGTAAGGCGGTTGATGTGGTGTATATGGATTTCAGCAAAGCACTTGATAAGGTTCCCCATGGTAAGCTTTTGCAGAAAATACGGACACATGGGATTGAGGGTGATTTAGTGGTTTGGACCAGGAATTGGCTAGCTGTAAGAAAACAAAGGGTGGTGGTTGATGGGAAATATTCATCCTGGAGTTCAGTTACTAGTGGTGTACCGCAAGGATCTGTTTTGGGGCCACTGCTGTTTGTCATTTTTATTAATGACTTGAATGAGGGCGTGGAAGGATGGATTAGTAAATTTGCGGATGACACTAAAGTCGGTGGAGTTGTAGACAGTGCGGAGGGAAGTGGCAGGTTACAGAGGGACATAGATAAGCTGCAGAGCTGGGCTGAGAGGTGGCAAATGGAGTTTAATGCGGAAAAGTGTGAGGTGATTCACTTTGGAAAGAGTAACAGGAATACAGAGTACTGGGCTAATGGTAAGATACTTGGTAGTGTGGATGAACAGAGGGATCTGGGTGTCCATGTGCATAGATCCCTGAAAGTTGGCACCCAGGTTGATAGGGTTGTTAAGAAGGCGTACGGTGTGTTAGCTTTTATTGGTAGAGGGATTGAGTTTCGGAGCCAGGAGGTCATGCTGCAACTGTACAAAACTCTGGTGCGGCCGCATTTGGAGTATTGCGTACAGTTCGGGTCGCCGTATTATAGGAAAGATGTGGAAGTGTTGGAAAGGGTGCAGAGGAGATTTACCAGGATGTTGCCTGGTATGGTGGGAAAATCATATGAGGAAAGGCTGAGGGGCTTGAGGTTGTTTTCGTTAGAGAGAAGAAAGTTAAGAGGTGACTTCATAGAGGCATACAAGATGATCAGAGGATTAGATAGGGTGGATAGTGAGAGCCTTTTTCCTCGGATGGTGTTGGCTAGCACGAGGGGACATAGCTTTAAATTGAGGGGTGAGAGACATAGGACAGATGTTAGAGGTAGGTTCTTTACTCAGAGAGTAGTAAGGGCGTGGAATGCCCTGCCTGCAGCAGTGGTGGACTCGTCAACATGAAGAGCATTCAAATGGTTATTGGATAAACATATGGATGATATTGGAATAGTGTAGATTAGAGGGGCTTTAGATTGGTACCACTGGTCGGCGCAACATCGAGGGCCGAAGGGCCTGTACTGCCCTGTAATGTTCTTTGTTCTATCCTCACAGCATGGTGGCAACGTGGTTAGCACTGCTGCCTCACCGCACCAGGGAACTGGGTTCGATTCCTGGTTTGGGTCACTGTCTGTGTGGCGTCTGCACGTTCTCCCCGTGTCTGCGTGGGTTTCCTCCGGGTGCTCCGGTTTCCTCCCACAGTCCAAGTTAGGTGGATTGACCATGATAAATATATGGGTTACAGGGAGAGGGCCTGGTTACGTTGCTCTGTCAGAGAGTCGGTGCAGACCCAATGGGCCGAATGGCTTCTCCTGCGCTGTAGGGATTGTGTTAGACAATCAGGAATGGACTGGGTTGGGAAGCGACTGCCCTGCCTGGATCTTTCAGCTGACATCTATCCATCTGAGAAGAATCCTCTGCACCACAGTATATTTATACTGTGAGATTACAGCACAGAAGAGGCCATTCACACCATCTAATCGATGCTGGTTGTCATGAGCCTTCTCCCATTTTGATCAGCGTTACAGAGTTTTGCCTGGATGCTGAGTAATGTCAGTGAATTTGTCACAGTGCCTATAACGATTGGTTATTTAAGGGTCAGGCAATGTAACTGATTGTCCAATACTTTCCAATTGGCAGGGGTTAAGGCAATTCCAATTCTACTTCAACACCCAGACGTGTTGAGGGTCCAAGAGGGAAAGACAGCCCAGATACAATGCACCATGGAAGGTCATAGTGTGGGTGACACAACCGTGTACTGGGAACGCCTAACTCCGGGGAGTAAGAAGCGATGGTTGGCCACCCATTCCGTCTATAACTACGTCACCAAGTCTCACCGAGTCGCTGATCATATCCAACCATCCAGGAATCTCGGCAGTAACAGTTTCATTCTCACCATCAAAGCTGTGCAGCCCAGTGACACCGCCCTCTATATTTGTAGTGTGTGGGGATCGGTTTATGGATCAGGAACCCAGCTGAATGTAACCAGTAAGTACATTTCAAATAACACTGGAATATCCACACAGACTTCCTCAGAATAATGGCCCAGATCCAAGTATCGTCCACTCTTTCAGGAGGCCTGAAGTGGGGGTGCTGGCTGATGACTGTACAATGTTCAGTGTCATGCACCACTCCTCAGATACTGAAGCAGTCCAAATGCAGCAAGGATTGGACAATATCCAAGCTTGGGATATTTAGATTTTCAGCTATTTTGAATCCCTACAGTACAGAAGGAAGCCATTTGGCCCACAGAGTCTGCATCGACTCTCCGACAGAGCATCCTACCCAGGGTCACCTCCCCACCCTCTCCCTGTAACCTCGTGCATTGTACATGGCTAATCCACCTATCCTGCACATCTTTGGATTGTGGGAGGAAACCCGCGCAGACACAAGGAGTAGGTACAAACTCCACACAGTCAGTCACCCATCTAACCCTGGAATCTAACCTGGGTCTCTGGCACAGTGAGGTAGCAGTGCTAACCACTGCCACCATGCCACCCATACTGCTAACTAGTGGGAAGTAACATTCACACCCCATGTGTGCCAGGCAATGACCATCTCCAACAAGAGAGGATCTAACCATTGCCCCCTTGTCGTTCAATGGCATTACCATCACTGACTCCCCCACTATCAACCCATCCATCTCCTCCTTTGCTGTGTGTCTAATCTGTACTGTTGATAACACAGCAGAATACAGACATATTGGTCAAACAAGATAAATGACTAAATTGATGTTGCATAACTGTGTCCCCAAAAATACAAACAGCTGCCTTCAGGAACTGCTGCAGTCCCTGAGGTGTAGGTACACCCACAGTGCTGTTAGGGAGGGAGTTCCAGGATTTTGACCCAGCCACAGTGAAGGAACAGTGATATATTTCCAAGTCAGGATGGTGGGTACCGTTGACCAGGCCGAAGGGCCTGTTTCCTGTGCTGTACTGACCAGAAGCTGAATTGGACTAGCCACAGAAAGTTAGTGCGCAACTGCAGCAGGTAATAGGGAGACAAATGGAAATTTGGTGTCATTGTTGATGATATAGATTATAAAAGTAGGAATGTGTGTTGCGACTGTATAGGGCATTGGTGAAACCACATCTGAAGCACTGCGCACAGCTTTGGTCCCTTTATTTGAGGAAGGATGTCAGTGCATTAGAGACAGTTCAGAGAAGGTTCACTAGATTGATTCCATGGATGAAGGATTTGTCTGAAGAAGAGAGATTCAGCAGTTTAGGCCTAAACGCGCTGGAGTTTAGAAGAATGAGAAGGGACCTAATTGAGGAATAGAAGATGCTGAAGGGGATTGGCAGGATAGGTGCAGAAATTATGTTTCCCCTTGATGAACATTCTAGAATGAGAGGCCACAGTTTTAGGCTAAGGGGTGGCAGATTTAAAACAGAAATGAGGAGGAATTACTTCATGCAAAGGGTGGTGAATCTGTGGAATTCTCTACCCCAGAGTGCCGTGGACACCGGAACACTAAACATATTTAAGGAGGAGATGGATAGGTTTTTAATTAGTAACAGGATGAAGGGTTATGGGGAGCGGGCAGGAAGGTGGAGATAAGGCTGAGATGAGATCAGCCATGATCATATTGAATGGCAGAGCAGCTCGAGTGGCTGAATGGCCTCCTCCTGCTCCCAGTTCTAATGTTCTTGTGTTATATTTTTATAAATACTGTGGCTTCAAGAGCAGGTCAGAGGCTGGGAATCCTACAGCGAGTAACTCACCTCCTGACTCCCTAAAGTCTGTCCATCATCTACAAGGCCCAAGTCAGGAGTGTGATGGAATACTTGCCACTTGCCTGGATTGGTGCAACTCCAACAACACAAGAAGCTCGACACCATCCAGGACAAAGCTGCCCACTTGATTGGCACCACATCTCCAAACATTCAATCTCTCCACAACCGATGAACAGTGGCAGCCATGTGTACCATCTACAAGATGCGCTGCAGAACCTCACCAAGGTTCCTTAGGCAGCACCTTCCAAACCCACGACCACTTCCATCTAGAAAGACAAAGGCAGCAGATACCTGGGAATGCCACCACCTGTAGCTTCCTCACCAAATCACTCACCATCCTGACTTGGAAATATATCACTGTTCCTTCACTGTCGCTGGGTCAAAATCCTGGAACGACTTCCCTAACAGCACTGTGGGTGTACCTACAGCACTGTGGGTGTACCGACCCTCAGGGACTGCAGCAGCTCCTGGAGGCAGCTGTTTGTATTTTTGGGGACACAGTTACGCAACGTCAATTTGGTCATTTATCTCGTTTGACCAATATGTCTGTATTCTGCTGTGTTATCAACAGTACAGATTAGACACACAGCAAAGGACACCAGAAGGAGAGATCTTAGTGACAGAGTTTGGTTGGAGAAGCTGCGGTCTTTCTCCTTGGAGGAGAGAAGAGTGAGGAGAGGTTTGATTGCGGTGTACACAATTAAGCAAATGTTAGGATAAGATAGACAAAGAATAACTGTTCCCTTTGATTGTGACTAAGGGACACATTTTTAACCTTCTGGACAAGGGGGGGGCGGGGGGGGTGGGGGGGTGGTGGATGTGGAATATGGGATGCAGATACGAACCTTTATGCATAGTGAGTGGTAATAACATGGAACTCGCTGCCTCTGAGGGCAGTGAAAGCTCAGAATATGAATGGCTTCAAAAGGAAGTTGGGCGGACATTAGAGTGAAATAACCATGCAGGGTTAGAGGGATAGACAGGTGAAAGTTTGTTTAGAACATAGAACATAGAACATAGAACATTACAGCGCAGAACAGGCCCTTCGGCCCACGATGTTGCACCGACCAGTTAAAAAAAAAACTGTGACCCTCCAACCTAAACCAATTTCTTTTCGTCCATGAACCTAGATTGAGAACACTAGAGGCATTGTGCACCCTTCATACTGTTTTTAATTAAATTGTATTTTTCCCTTAAAGGTGCGAATATTCCAGTCCTTACCCAGTCTCCGAGTGTGGAACGTGTCACAGAGGGTCAGACTGCACGGTTACAGTGCACCATGGGGAAAGCTGCAGTGACAGACACTGATGTTCACTGGTACCGGGAGCAACCTGGGAAAGATAGGGAGAGAGTTTTAACACAGGATATAAAGAACAACACACGATGGAACTCAAATTTCACTGAGCGTTTCCAGCCTTCCAGAGACACCTCCAATAACAGCTTCATTCTGACAATCACCGTGGTGCAGCCCAGTGACACTGCCGTCTATTACTGCTCAGTGTGGGGAGATATCAGTGGGAACGGGACACAGCTCATTGTAACTCGCAAAGAGATATCAACAATTGGAATTAAACAAAATGTAACTTGTGAAGAGATATTGACAAATGAAATTGAACAGAATGTAACTAGTGAAGAGATATTGACCAATGAAATTAAACAGAATGTAACTAGCGAAGAGATATCAACAAATGAAATTAAATGGACTGTAACTAGCGAAGAGATATTGACAAATGAAATTGAACAGAATGTAACTAGTGAAGAGATATTGACCAATGAAATTAAACAGAATGTAACTAGCGAAGAGATATCAACAAATGAAATTAAATGGACTGTAACTAATGAAGAGATATTGACCAATGAAATTAAACAGAATGTAACTAGCGAAGAGATATTGACTAATGAAATTAAACAGAATGTAACTAGTGAAGAGATATTGACCAATGAAATTAAACAGAATGTAACTAGTGAAGAGATATTGACCAATGAAATTAAACAGAATGTAACTAGTAAAGAGATATTGACCAATGAAATTAAACAGAATGTAACTAGCGAAGAGATATTGACCAATGAAATTAAACAGAATGTAACTAGTGAAGAGATATTGACCAATGAAATTAAACAGAATGTAACTAGTAAAGAGATATCAACAAATGAAATTAAATGGACTGTAACTAGCAAAGAGATATTGACAAATAAAATTAAACGGAATGTAACTAGCGAAGAGATATTGACAAATGAAATTAAACAGAATGTAACTAGCGAAGAGATATCAACAAATGAAATTAAACAGAATGTAACTAGCGAAGAGATATCAACAAATGAAATTAAACAGAATGTAACTAGTGAAGAGATATCAACAAATGAAATTAAACAGAATGTAACTAGTGAAGAGATATTGACAAATGAAATTGAACAGAATGTAACTAGTGAAGAGATATTGACAAATGAAATTAAACAGAATGTAACTAGTGAAGAGATATTGACAAATGAAATTGAACAGAATGTAACTAGCGAAGAGATATCAACAAATGAAATTAAACAGAATGTAACTAGTGAAGAGATATTGACAAATGAAATTAAACAGAATGTAACTAGTGAAGAGATATTGACAAATGAAATTGAACAGAATGTAACTAGCGAAGAGATATCAACAAATGAAATTAAACAGAATGTAACTAGTGAAGAGATATTGACAAATGAAATTAAACAGAATGTAACTAGCGAAGAGATATTGACAAATGAAATTAAACAGAATGTAACTAGTGAAGAGATATTGACAAATGAAATTAAACAGAATGTAACTAGCGAAGAGATATTGACAAATGAAATTAAACAGAATGTAACTAGCGAAGAGATATTGACAAATGAAATTAAACAGAATGTAACTAGTGAAGAGATATTGACAAATGAAATTAAACAGAATGTAACTAGCGAAGAGATATTGACAAATGAAATTAAACAGAATGTAACTAGCGAAGAGTTATCAACAAATGAAATTAAACAGAATGTAACTAGCGAAGAGATATTGACAAATGAAATTAAACAGAATGTAACTAGCGAAGAGATATTGACAAATGAAATTAAACAGAATGTAACTAGTGAAGAGATATCAACAAATGAAATTAAACAGAATGTAACTAGCGAAGAGATATTGACAAATGAAATTAAACAGAATGTAACTAGCGAAGAGATATTGACAAATGAAATTAAACGGAATGTAACTAGCGAAGAGATATTGACAAATGAAATTAAACAGAATGTAACTAGCGAAGAGTTATCAACAAATGAAATTAAACAGAATGTAACTAGTGAAGAGATATTGACAAATGAAATTAAACAGAATGTAACTAGTGAAGAGATATTGACAAATGAAATTAAACAGAATGTAACTAGCGAAGAGATATTGACAAATGAAATTAAACAGAATGTAACTAGCGAAGAGATATTGACAAATGAAATTAAACAGAATGTAACTAGCGAAGAGTTATCAACAAATGAAATTAAACAGAATGTAACTAGCGAAGAGATATTGACAAATGAAATTAAACAGAATGTAACTAGCGAAGAGATATTGACAAATGAAATTAAACAGAATGTAACTAGCGAAGAGATATTGACAAATGAAATTAAACAGAATGTAACTAGCGAAGAGATATTGACAAATGAAATTAAACAGAATGTAACTCGCGAAAAGATATTGACAATCGGAACTAAACACAATATAACTAGCGAAGAGATATTGACAATCGGAACTAAACACAATATAACTAGCGAAGAGATATTGACAATCGGAACTAAACACAATATAACTAGCGAAGAGATATTGACAATCGGAACTAAACACAATATAACTAGCGAAGAGATATTGACGATTGGAGCTGAAATGAATGGAACTGGTATAGGGATATCTCGGAATAGGACGGAGCTGAATGCAGCCAGTGGAGAGATAACCAGCAATGTGTCTAACCAGAATGTCACTGGTGGAGAGATATCCAGGGATGGGAATGAGCGGAATGCTGCCACAAGAGAGATATCCAGCAATGAACTGAATTCAGACCATGGAGAGAACTCTGGTAATATTTCTAAATGGAATAAAATCAGTGGAGAGATGGGTAAGAGATGGAATAAACTGGATGCAACAAATGGAAAGTTTTCCAGGACTGGGACTGAGTTGAATGAAGCCAGTGGAGAGATATCCAGTACTGGGAATGAATGGAATGGAACCAATGGAGAGATAGCCAGCAGTTTTCTAAATCCAGCCAGTGGAGTTATCTCTGGTAGTTTGCCTAAAGGGAATGAAGCAAGAGGAATAAATCCCAGCAACGGGACTGAGTTCAATCCAGCCATTGATGAAATATCCAGGGAAATGTCTGAACAGAATTCAACCAGTGAAGAAATGACCGGGATTGAGAAGGAGCTGAATATAATCAGCGATAATATATCTAAGATTCTGCCGCGTGAGAATGGAACCATTGCTGAGATTTCCAGGAATGGGACTGAAATTACTGTCACCATTGCTGAAATTTCCAGGAATATTACTCAGTTGAGTGCAGCAAGTGAGTAGATTTTAACTTGGTTCATTTTGATGTTTTGAAAGGCAGAATTGTGTTTATCCAGCACCTGATCATAACTCCCAGAAACTCCAAAAAAATGCCTCAAATAACAACTTGAAAATGTGTGTAAGACATGCCAGGAGCAGGAGGGTCGATTCTCACTGCCTTTTCCCAATAGGAATGCTGTGTTCCCATTGCAACAGTGCCCCATTTCCATTCCCAATTTCATATCATATCCGACTGATCCTGGAGATGGGCGCTTCCAGATCACACTTGCTTTCTGGAGTATCTGAGGATCAGCCTTTCAGACTGCGGTGATATACATTCCACCCCATGGAATGATGTATCGAGTAGCCAAATTAATCTGTGCTTTTGCTGAGCACTCTGTAATCAGCGTGGGATCATTGTTCAGGTATCTGCTCTCTATCCTTTTCGCTGTCCTCATGTTTTGGGGGTTTCTTGGCATTTGCTACCAAATAAACCTGTTGGACTTTAACCTGGTGTTGTTAAACTTCTTACTGTGTTTACCCCAGTCCAACGCGGCATCTCCACTTCATTTTTCTTCCCATGTCTCTGTAAGTCTTTCTCTGCTTCCTCCTCTCTGCCTCTCCCATGTGTCCAAATTGTATTTATGTCTCTCTGCTTGTCTGTCACTCTATACATAAGAACAAAAAACCAAAAACAGTACAGCAGAGGAACAGGCCCTTCGGCCCTGCAAACCTGTGCTGATCATGATGCCCCAACTAAACGAAAAAACCTTCTGCCCTTACTCGGTCCGTATCCCTCTATTCCCTCCCTATTCATCGACCCATCCAGATGCCTCTTAAATGTTGCTAATGTGTCTGCTTCCACCACCTCCTCTGGCAGCGCGTTCCAGGCACCCACCACTCTCTGCGTGAAAAACTTCCCCCGCACATCTCCCTTAAACTTCTCCCTCTCACCTTCAACCTGTGACCCCTTGTAATTGACACTTCCACCCTGGGGAAAAGCCTCTGACTCTCCACCCTGTCTGTGCCTCTCATAATTTTGTAGACCTCTATCAGGTCTCCCCTCAGCCTCCGTCTTTCCAGTGAAAACAATCCTAGTTTATTCAAAAAGGAAAATGCTGGAAAGTCTCAGCAGGTTGGCAGCATCTGTAAGGCAAGAAAAGAGCTGACGTTTTGAGTCCAGATGACCTTTTGTCAAAGTTTATTCAACCTCTCCTCATAGCCAACACCCTCGAGACCAGGAAACATCCTGGGGAACCTTCTTTGCATTCTCTCCAAAGCTTCCACATCCTTCTGGTAGTGTGGTGACCAAAACTAAAGAGAATACCCCAAATGCGGCCCAACCGAGGTTTTATATAGCTGCAACATAGAACCATAGAAAACCATAGAAAATTACAGCTCAGAAACAGGCCTTTTGGCCCTTCTTGTCTGTGCTGAACCATTTTATGCCTAGTCCCACTGACCTGCACTTGGACCATATCCCTCCACACCCCTCTCATCCATGAACCCGTCCAAGTTTTTCTTAAATGTTAAAAGTGACCCCGCATTTACCACTTTATCTGGCAGCTCATTCCACACTCCCACCACTCTCTGCGTGAAGAAGTCCCCCCTAATATTCCCTTTAAACTTTTCTCCTTTCACCCTTAACCCATGCCCTCTGGTTTTTTTCTCCCCTAGCCTCAGCGGAAAAAGCCTGCTTGCATTCACTCTATCTATACCCATCAAAATCTTATACACCTCTATCAAATCTCCCCTCAATCTTCTACGCTCCAGGGAATAAAGTCCCAACCTATTCAATCTCTCTCTGTAACTCAGCTTCTCAAGTCCCGGCAACATCCTTGTGAACCTTCTCTGCACTCTTTCAATCTTATTTACATCCTTCCTGTAACTAGGTGACCAAAACTGAACACAATACTCCAAATTCGGCCTCACCAATGCCTTATATAACCTTACCATAACACTCCAACTTTTATACTCGATACTCTGATTTATAAAGGCCAATGTACCAAAGGCACTCTTTACGACCCTATCCACCTGTGACGTCACTTTTAGGGAATTCTGTACCTGTATTCCCAGATCCCTCTGTTCAACTGCACTCTTCAGAGTCCTACCATTTACCCTGTACGTTCTTCTTTGGTGTGTCCTTCCAAAGTGCAATATCTCACACTTGTCTGCGTTAAATTCCATTTGCCATTTTTCAGCCCATTTTTCTAGTTGGTCCAAATCCCTCTGCAAGCTTTGAAAACCTTCCTCACTGTCCACTACACCTCCAATCTTTATATCATCAGCAAACTTGCTGATCCAATTGACCACAATATCATCCAGATCATTGATATAGATGACATTGATATAGATGACATGATTTCCCAACTCCTGTACTCAATGCCCCGGCCAATGAAAGCAAGCAATCACCTTGGCTATCTGTGTTGCCACTTTTAGGGAACTGTGGATCTGTACGCCCAGATCCCTCTGCATGTTAATGTTCCTAAGGGTTCTGTCATTTATAGTATAATTTACACCTAAATTTGATCCTCCAAAATGCACCACCTCACATTTGTCTGGATTAAACTCCATCTGACATTTCTGTGCTCAGTCTCCAATCTATCTGCATCCTGTTGTATCCTCTGACAACACCCGGCACTATCAGCAACTCCACCAATCTTTGTGTCATAGAGTCATAGAGTCACAGAGGTTTACAGCATGGAAACAGGCCGTTTGGCCCAACTTGTCCATGCCGCCCCTTTTTAAAAAAAAACCCTAAACTAATCCCAATTGCCCGCATTTGGCCCATATCCCTCTATACCCATCGTACCCATGTAACTATCTAAATGCTTTTTAAAAGATAAAATTGTACCCGCCTCTACTACTACCTCTGGCAGCTTGTTCCAGACACTCACCACCCTCTGTGTGAAAGAATTGCCCCTCTGGACACTTTTGTATCTCTCCCCTCTCACCTTAAACCTATGCCCTCTAGTTTTAGACTTCCCTACCTTTGGGAAAAGATATTGACTATCTAGCTGATCTGTGCCCCTCATTATTTTATAGACCTCTATAAGGTCACCCCTCAGCCTCCTACACTCCACAGAAAAAAGTCCCAGTCTATGCAGCCTCTCCTTATAACTCAATCCATTAAGTCCCGGTAGCATCCTAGTAAATCTTTTCTGTACTCTTTCTAGTTTAATAAAATCCTTTCTATAATAGGGTGACCAGAATTGCACACAGTATTCCAAGTGTGGCCTTACCAATGTCTTGTACAACTTCAACAAGACATTCCAACTCCTGCATTTAATGTTCTGACCGATGAAACCAAGCATGCCGAATGCCTTCTTCACCACTCTGTCCACCTGTGACTCCACTTTCAAGGAGCTATGAACATGTACCCCTAGATCTCTTTGTTCTGTAACTCTCCCCAACGCCCTACCATTAACTGAGTAAGTCCTGCCCTGGTTCAATCTACCAAAATGCATCACCTCGCATTTGTCTAAATGAAACTCCATCTGCCATTCGTCAGCCCACTGGCCCAATTGATCAAGATCCCGTTGCAATTGGAGATAACTTTCTTCACTGTCCACTATGCCACCAATCTTGGTGTCATCTGCAAACTTACTAACCATGTCTCCTATATTCTCATCCATATCATTAATATAAATGACAAATAACAGTGGACCCAGCACCGATCCCTGAGGCACACCGCTGTTCACAGGCCTCCAGTTTGAAAAACAACCCTCGACAACCACCCTCTGGCTTCTGTCAAGAAGTCAATTTTGTATCCATTTAAATACCTCACCCTGGATCCCGTGAGATTTAACCTTATGCAACAACCTACCATGCGGTACCCCCTGTCAAATGCCTTGCTAAAGTCCATGTAGACAACATCAACTGCACTGCCCTCATCTACCTTCTTGGTTACCCCTTCAAAAAACTCAATCAAATTTGTGAGACATGATTTTCCACTCACAAAGCCATGCTGACTGTCCCTGATCAGTCCTTGCGTGTCATCCGCAAACTTACTAATCAGACACCCCACATTTTCCTCCAGATCATTTATATATACTACAAACAACAGAGGTCCCAGCACTGATCCCTCCGGAACACCAGTAGCTATTGATCACCATCCTGAAAAACACCCTTCCACCGCTATTCTCTGTCTTCTATAACCAAGTAAGAAGTTTAACAACACCAGGTTAAAGTCCAACAAGTTTATTTGGGAGCAAAAGCCACACAAGCTTTCGGAGCTCCAAGCCCCTTCTTCAGGTGAGTGGGAATTCTGTTCACAAACAGGGCTTATAAAGACACAAACTCAATTTACATGAATAATGGTTGGAATGCGAATACTTACAGCTCATCAAGTCTTTAAGATACAAACAACATGAGTGGAGAAAGCATCAAGACAGGCTAAAAAGATGTGTATTGTCTCCAGACAGGACAGCTAGTGAAACTCTGCAGGTCCAGGCAGGCTGTGGGAGTTACAAATAGTGTGACATGA
Organism: Mustelus asterias; assembly: GCF_964213995.1. Classification (NCBI taxonomy): domain Eukaryota; kingdom Metazoa; phylum Chordata; class Chondrichthyes; order Carcharhiniformes; family Triakidae; genus Mustelus; species Mustelus asterias. The sequence continues at coordinate 1,545,708 of NC_135815.1, read as the reverse complement.
ACCCAATATCCCGGTTGAGGCCGTCCTCATGTGTGCGGAACCTGGCTATCAGTCTCTGCTCAGCGACTCTGCGCTGTCGTGTGTCGTGAAGGCCGCCTTGGAGAACGCTTACCCGAATATCAGAGGCCGAATGCCTGTGACCGCTGAAGTGCTCCCCAACAGGAAGAGAACAGTCTTGCCTGGTGATTGTCGAGCGATGTTCATTCATCCGTTGTTGTAGCGTCTGCATGGTTTCCCCAATGTACCATGCCTCGGGACATCCTTTCCTGCAGCGTATCAGGTAGACAACGTTGACCGAGTTGCAAGAGTATGTACCGTGTACCTGGTGGATGGTGTTCTCATGTGAGATGATGGCATCCGTGTCGATGATCCGGCAAGTCTTGCAGAGGTTGCTGTGGCAGGGTTGTGTGGTGTCGTGTTCACTGTTCTCCTGAAGGCTGGGTAGTTTGCTGCGGACAATGGTCTGTTTGAGGTTGTGCGGTTATTTGAAGGCAAGAAGTGGGGGTGTGGGGATGGCCTTGGCGAGATGTTCGTCTTCATCAATGACATGTTGAAGGCTCCGGAGGAGATGCCGTAGCTTCTCCGCTCCGGGGAAGTACTGGACAACGAAGGGTACTCTGTCCACTGTGTCCCGTGTTTGTCTTCTGAGGAGGTCGGTGCGGTTTTTCGCTGTGGCGCGTCGGAACAGTTGATCGATGAGTCGAGCACTATATCCTGTTCTTATGAGGGCATCTTTCAGCGACTGGAGGTGTCTGTTACGATCCTCCTCATCCGAGCAGATCCTGTGTATACGGAGGGCTTATCCGTAGGGGATGGCTTCTTTAACGTGTTTAGGGTGGAAGCTGGAGAAGTGGAGTATCGTGAGGTTATCCGTGGGCTTGCGGTACAGTGAGGTGCTGAGGTGACCGTCCTTAATGGAGATGCGTGTGTCCAAGAATGCAACCGATTCCGGAGAGTAGTCCATGGTGAGTCTGATGGTGGGATGGAACTTGTTGATGTCATCATAGAGTTGTTTCAGTGATTGTCCATCATGAGACCAAAGGAAGAAAATGTCATCGATGTATCTAGTGTATAGCATCGATTGAAAGTCCTGTGCGGTGAAGAAGTCTTGTTTGAACCTGTGCATGCAGATGTTGGCATATTGAGGTGCGAATTTGGTCCCCATGGCTGTTCCGTGTGTCTGGATGAAGAACTGGTTGTTGAAGGTGAAGACATTGTGGTCCAGGATGAAGCGGATGAGATGTAAAATTGCATCTGGAAACTGGCAGTTGTTGGCGCTGAGCACTGAGGCCGTTGCAGCAATGCCATCGTCGTGGGGGATGCTGGTGTAGAGTGCCGAGACATCCATTGTGACGAGGAGCGCTCCTGGTTCAACTGCTCCATGTGTGCTGAGTTTCTGTAGGAAGTCCGTCGTGTCGCGACAAAAGCTGGGGGTTCTTTGTACAATGGGTTTCAGGATGCCCTCGACATAGCCGGAGAGGTTCTCGCACAGGGTCCCATTGCCCGATACGATGGGACGGCCGGGTGTGTTTGCCTTGTGTATCTTCGGGAGGCAGCAGAGATCTCCAACGCGGGGAGTACGTGGGATGAGAGCACGGAGGGTGCTCTGAAGGTCCGGATCAAAGGTCTTGATCAGAGTGTTGAGTTGACGGGTGTGTTCTTTGGTCGGATCTGTGGGTAACTGTCTGTAGTGTTCCTCGTTGTTCAGTTGTCGGTACACTTCTTTGCAGTAATCCGTTCTGTTCAGTATGACGATGGCCCCTCCTTTGTCTGCTGGTTTGATGACAATGTTGCGGTTGGTCTTGAGAGCGTGGATGGCGTTGCGTTGTGCTTGGGTGATGTTCGGGGCTGTCTTGTGAGTGCGGCTGATGAATTTGGTGTTGACGCACCTCCTGACGGCTTGGGCATACATGTCAAGTCGAGGGCAGCGGCCTTCCAGAGGAGTCCAATTCGACTCTTTCCTCTTTGGATGCACTGCGGATCTCTCTGTCGGCTGTTCCGGTTCATTGGCTGTCTCATTGTGTTCGCTGTTGGCCTCTTGGGGTTTGTGGAAGAACTCCCGCAGCCTCATTCGCCTGATGAATTCCTCTGTGTCCACTGCGAGACTGATGGGGTCTATTTTGGTGGTGGGGCAGAAATTGAGCCCTCGGCTGAGAACTTCGATTTCATCTGGCTGAAGTGTGTCGTCCGACAAGTTGACAATGGACTTCCCTGCAGTGGTACTGTTTTCTACTGTGGTACCGGGGGGGGCTTGGTTGCTGCTGGTGGTGATGCCGAGTTTCTCAAGTTTCCTGTTCTTGGTGTGCATGTAGATGGTGTCGTTCCTTTGTCTCGTCTGCTTGGCAGAGTTTCGCAGCTGGTCTGTGTCCTGAGCGCAGGTTGAGAATATGGATTCGATCTTGGTTTCCAGGCTGCGGCGTTTGCTGTAGAGCTGGTGTATGAGGTGTTTGAGGAGTGTGAGAGAGGTGCGACGGCAAAGTCTCTCAGCGTAGTCTGTGTTATAGGTTGACAGTTCCGACGCGCCACAGCGAAAAACCGCACTGACCTCCTCAGAAGACAAACACGGGACACAGTGGACAGAGTACCCTTCGTTGTCCAGTACTTCCCCGGAGTGGAGAAGCTACGGCATCTCCTCCGGAGCCTTCAACATGTCATTGATGAAGACGAACATCTCGCCAAGGCCATCCCCACACCCCCACCTCTTGCCTTCAAACAACCGCACAACCTCAAACAGACCATTGTCCGCAGCAAACTACCCAGCCTTCAGGAGAACAGTGAACACGACACCACACAACCCTGCCACAGCAACCTCTGCAAGACGTGCCGGATCATCGACACAGATGCCATCATCTCACGTGAGAACACCATCCACCAGGTACACGGTACATACTCTTGCAACTCGGCCAACGTTGTCTACCTGATACGCTGCAGGAAAGGATGTCCCGAGGCATGGTACATTGGGGAAACTATGCAGACGCTGCGACAACAGATGAATGAACATCGCTCGACAATCACCAGGCAAGACTGTTCTCTTCCTGTGGGGGAGCACTTCAGCGGTCACAGACATTCGGCCTCTGATATTCGGGTAAGCGTTCTCCAAGGCGGCCTTCACAACACACGACGGTGCAGAGTCGCTGAGCAGAAACTGATAGCCAAGT
>NC_135815.1:1535050-1540050 GCF_964213995.1 Mustelus asterias | reverse complement strand
ACTCCAGGTCCTCCACGCAAGGGTAAGCGACACGATTTACCTAGCCATTCGTGCAGCTTCCACTTACCAGGGTGCCGTCGAGCTCCTAAAGAATAGGTACATTACGCCACCCAACGAGATTCACGCTCGTTATCTCCTCGCTACACGACGTCGGCAGTCGGGCGAGACCATAGAAGACTACGCCAATGAACTCCTGCAGCTTGCCAGGGGTTGTGACTGTAAGGATGTCTCCGCCGAGCAGTACATGCAAGACCTCGCCCGAGACGCGTTCGTAGCAGGGGTAGGGTCCTCGTACATCAGACTTAAATTATTAGAAAAGGGGAAACTCAACTTGACCCAGGCAATGGGGATGGCCGTGAGGTTGGAGGCGGCGTCGAAGAGCTTGGCGCTGTACCCTGAGGACCACGTGCAGTCAACGTGGTTGGAGCAAGCTCTGCTCCCTCCTCGCCCCGCGAACCCGCGCTCCCAGATCGATTCGACGACGGCGGCAGCTCCAGGTGGCCAGCGATGCTATTTTTGCGGTGGGGCCAAGCATCCACGGCAACAGTGTCCGGCAAGAACGGCAATCTGCAGCCAGTGCGGTAAAAAAGGCCACTACGGCAAAGTCTGCAGGTCCAAACCTAAAAACGGCAGTGCAGCTTGTAACCCTCCAGAACGGAGACCATCTCTTTCGGCGTTGCAGTACCCACGAGGTCCGACCACGTGCGATCTCAGGACGGCGCCATCGTGGCAGACAGAGGAGGAGGAAGACCACCAGGAGTCGCTGCGCTTGGAGCCCTCGGCCACATGCGATTCATGGGGGCGGCCATCATGGTCCACGACGACTAGGAGCGACCAGCAGGGGTCCTCAGCATCCACATCGGCAGCATGCAGCAGCGACCAGCAGGGGTCCTCAGCATCCACATCGGCAGCATGCAGTGACGCCCAGGGGCCAACGGTGGCGTCGATCTCTCTGGATCAGACCAGGCATTACAGACTGGAACATTCCATGATGGAGGTAAAGGTTAGTGGCAGAACTGTGAATTGTCTGTTTGACAGTGGGAGCACCGAAAGTTTCATACACCCTGAAACTGCTAAAAGGTGTGGACTCCGGGTTCTCCCTGCCAAACAGACAATTTCCATGGCATCACAGTCCCGGTCTGTACCGATCCAAGGACGATGTATGGTAACTCTTGAGGTACAGGGCACAGTTTACGAGCAATACAGGCTCCTTGTGCTACCTCACCTTTGCGCGCCAATTCTCCTCGGACTAAACTTTATGGCCCACATGAGGAGTGTGATCCTACAGTACGGTGGGCCACTCCCTTCACTGGCAGTAGGGAACCAGCCGCAGCCTCCAAATTGCCCAAAGCGCCCCGCGTGCAATCTATCCACCCTGAAGATCACGACACCATCCCTTTTTAAAAATCTGGTACCTGGCTGCAAGCCCATCGCTACTAAAAGTAGGCGTTACAGCGCTGAGGACCGGATCTTTATTAGATCTGAGGTTCAGCGGCTCCTCAAGGAAGGGATCATACAGGCCAGTGCTAGTCCGTGGAGAGCGCAGGTCGTGGTAGTCAAAAGCGGGAACAAACCTCGGATGGTCATCGACTATAGTCAGACCATTAATAGATACACGCAGCTGGATGCGTATCCTCTCCCGCGCATTTCTGATATGGTCAATCAGATTGCGCAGTACCGAGTGTTTTCTACCATAGACCTTAAGTCCGCCTACCATCAACTCCCCATCCGCCCAGAGGACCGACAATATACGGCTTTTGAGGCGGATGGTCGTCTATACCAATTCCTCAGGGTTCCACTTGGTGTCACCAATGGGGTCTCGGTCTTCCAGCGTGCTATGGACCGAATGGTGGACCAGAACGGGTTGCGGGCTACCTTCCCGTACCTGGATAACGTCACCATCTGCGGCCATGACCAGCAGGACCACGACACGAATCTCCAACACTTTCTACGCACTGCATCTCGCCTGAATCTGACCTATAACAGGGAGAAGTGCGTATTCCGTACGCATAGGTTAGCCATCCTCGGATACGTGGTGGAAAACGGGGTCATTGGCCCTGATCCAGACCGTATGCGCCCACTCACTGAACTTCCCTTGCCCGCTAGCACGAAAGCACTGAGGAGATGCCTCGGGTTCTTTTCGTATTATGCACAGTGGGTCCCCAACTACGCGGACAAAGCTCGTCCGCTCATTAAGTCCACGACCTTCCCACTTACGCCGGAGGCCCAATTGGCCTTCAAGGTTTTGAAAAGCGACATCTCGAAAGCCACGATGCACGCGGTGGATGAATCCATCCCTTTCCAGGTGGAGAGTGATGCATCGGACTTCGCCCTAGCCGCCACACTAAACCAGGCAGGCAGGCCCGTCGCGTTTTTTTCCCGCACCCTTCAAGGCCCAGAGATTCGGCACTCAGCGGTGGAAAAGGAGGCTCAGGCCATTGTGGAGGCAGTCAGACACTGGCGCCATTACCTGGCAGGTAAGCGGTTCACCCTGATCACGGATCAACGATCCGTGGCGTTTATGTTCAGTAACACGCAGAGGGGCAAGATCAAGAACGATAAGATCTTGCGGTGGAGAATTGAGCTCTCCACCTATAATTACGATATTATGTATCGTCCAGGGAAGCTCAATGAGCCCTCGGATGCCCTCTCGCGCGGAACATGCGCCATCATGCAGGAGGACCGCTTGAAGGCTCTCCACAATGATCTGTGTCATCTTGGAGTCACCAGACTCTACCACTTCATAAAAGCCCGCAACCTACCCTACTCGGTGGAGGAGGTCAGGTCAGTTACTAGAAGTTGTCGGATTTGCGCAGAATGCAAACCACACTTTTATCGACCAGACCGGGCACATTTGGTCAAGGCCACTCGCCCTTTTGAGAGGCTGAGTGTAGATTTTAAGGGCCCCCTTCCCTCAACGGATCGGAATGTCTATTTTCTTAACATAATAGACGAATTTTCCCGGTTTCCGTTTGTTTTCCCCTGTGCGGACACGTCGACTGCCACCGTCATCAAGGCATTCAGTGAGCTTTTTACCCTGTTCGGGTACCCCTGCTATATTCATAGCGACAGGGGCTCGTCGTTCATGAGCAACGACTTGAGGCAATTCCTGCTCTCATTCGGGATTGCCTCTAGTAGAACCACGAGCTACAACCCTAGGGGTAACGGACAGGTGGAAAGGGAGAATGCTACAGTCTGGAAGGCTGTCCTACTGGCACTGAAATCCAAGGGCCTTCCAGTCTCCCGGTGGCAGGAGGTCCTTCCAACTGCGCTCCATTCTATCCGCTCCCTCCTGTGTACGGCAACCAATGCTACTCCCCACGAGAGGATGTTCTCATTCCCTCGGAAGTCGTCCTCGGGGACCTCATTGCCAGCCTGGTTGACGTACCCAGGACCCGTCCTTCTGCGGCGCCATGTGAGGGCTCGCAAGTCCGACCCCTTGGTCGAACCGGTCCAACTCCTCCACGCCAACCCTCAGTATGCCTATGTGGCATATCCTGACGGGCGAGAGGACACTGTCTCCATTAGAGACCTGGCGCCCGCAGGGGACGTAGCAACTCCTGTCGCTCCTATTCCCCCAGTCACAGATCCACTACTCCTCATTACTTCCCCAGACGTGGCGCGGTCAGCACCGGGACCAGTGCATAACACTTTTACTCCCATGTACAGCTTGCCTGAGACTCGGAGATCGGCGCCACCATCATCACCACCACCACCACCACCAAACGTTCCAGGATCCCCTACACCATCGCCTCATCAGGGCCGGCCGGCCCGGGAGTCTTTGAGGGGACAGCCAGATGTTGCTTTGAGAGAGCCACCGCAAGCACCTGCTCCGGTTTCGCAACCGGTGTTGAGAAGATCGCAGCGTCGGTGTGGTCCTCCAGACCGTCTGGACTTGTGAATCCTGTTATTTTTTTTGTCATTGTCTGTTTTCATCCACCCCGCCACCTTTGGTTCCTAAAGGAGGGGTGAATGTGGTGAACCATCGTTGGTTCACCACTGGGGTTGTTATTGTGTTACTGTTGGGCTAGGGTGTTGTTGTTATGGGGGTTGTACTATGTTGTTGGGTTAGGGTGTTTACCTGTCCTAAGTGTTATCGTGGCACACTCCAGTGGGGTCCCGCCTCCGGTGGCAGGGTATAAGACCCCCTGCTCCGGCAGGACCCCTTCAGTCTGAACGGGTGAATTTGTGTTAGTAGTTTCATTGTTAATGTATTAAAGCCTTCAGTTCTAAAGCCTTGTTTCCGGGTGCTCATTGAGGTGCATCACAGGTATAAAGGCGACTTCTCCCCACTCCCCTGCCTCAGTCTGGACCAGTTCATCGGCATGGGTGTGCTCCAAGTCTTTTGCGAATAAAAGCCTATTTGTTCTTGCATACAAACTAGTCTTTGCTCGATTGATGGTGCATCAGTAGTTTTTTCAGTTTTTACTCAGACTGGTTTACTCAGGCTCTCTGCTCCACCCTCACAGATGAGAAGTTAAAGCCAGGCTTTGGCTGTTCTCTCAGATTTTGTAACAGATCTCATGGTCCTGCAGAATGTTGGCTCAGAGCTACGCAGTCTCCCCATTGTCCTGGCCAACATTCACCCTCACTCAACATCCTAAAAAGCAGGTTATCGGGTCATTTTTGCATGACTGTTTTGTGAGGTTTGCTGTGGGAAAATGAGTTGCTGTGTTTCTATATTAAAGCAGTGAGGTACATTTCATTCCATGCCAGTTACAGTTCTCCATATCAGAGATTGGAGTGTATAAACTTGCTGATATCTTTCAGAAGCCTGGACTCTCAGCCTGGTTCCGATTGTTCTGGGTTCTCTGTTGGGATTCCTCCTGCTCCTGGCTGTTAATGTAATCGTTTTGTTTTATGTGAAACGATGGAGGTGTTTCACAACCACATCCACTCACAGCAGGTAAATACTATTTATTCCATTTGCAGATCCTATCTGCTCATATTTTTAAAGTTTATTTATTAGTCACAAGTAAGGCTTACATTAACACTGCAAT